>NW_027103968.1:1792941-1794737 GCF_902728285.1 Clytia hemisphaerica | reverse complement strand
TAATATGGCGCGCCAAAAGGCTTTTTAATACCAACTTTTTTTTTCAATACCAACTTTTTTTTTCAATATTCGATAAACTTTTTTTCTTACCAACTTTTTTTTTTCGATACCAACTTTTTTTTTGATACCAATTTTTTTTCACAACACAAACACTTTTTTTTCGATACCAACTTTTGTCTCGATGAGTAGTCATTCAAGTGTAAAGAGACCCTTAATTTATTTCTGCGGAAATAATGTCGTGCGAATCTAAACCATTGAGTTTCAAGCCCGAAGGCAGTGGCGTTGTGGCAGGGGGGCCGGGGGGCCATGGCCCCCCCCCAGCGAGCTTTTTTGAAGGGGCGCCGAAGAGCAAGGGGCGCCAAAAGAGATTTTTTTAAACGCCCCAGTCTTAAAAATCATACTTGATGCGCCTTAAATTGCGCCCAGGACCAATTTTACTGAGATAATTTTAAAATACTTGCAATTTTTTTCGCTCGCTTCGCTCGCAATACAGTTAATTGGTAACTTCTTTGATATCTAGCTAATTTACAAGTTTTTTTTGTGTACAATATAGCATTATTAAAGTAAAGCTAACTGCGTCCAAACCAATTGCTGACACAAATTGAAATCATAAAAACATTATTTTTTCGCTCGCTTCGCTCGCTAACACATTGTTTCTTAAGTTTCATTTCACTCTAGCAAGTGTCAATTTGTCTTTTTTTTAGTGTTTAGGTTCTTGGCAGTTGATTTAAAAAAATTTTCTAAAATTGACTTTTGGCCCCTCCAAAAATTTTCCCCCAACCTCCCACTGCCCTCGGCTAGAGTCAATCTCTGGTAGGATGAGCCCAAAATCCTCCCAAAGTTGCCGGCCTTGAGCGACCCGCCTGGTTTTTACACAAATGACAGATTGAAACTAAAATTTACCGCTTCATTTTGAAAAATATATCACTCGAAAACAAAGGAATTGCTAGATTCAATCCGTCATCAAAAATACGGCGCATATTTTAAGGCTTCAATTTTTCTTGCCTGAGAAAGGTTAGAGATTGACCTCTAGCCCTTCGGGCTTGAAACTCAAAGATCTAAACAGAAAAACGGGAGGATTCCTGCATCAATAACAGGCATGCGTAATTGGGCCTTCTTTTTTACCGCAAGTTGTTATTTAGCGCATATACAAAGAGGAATGAAAACGCTGGGGTGAGGATGAGGACGGCAAAATATGATATGTCGTGTTTTTCGAACATGCAGGAATCGTAACATGAACGGTCTCGGGACGAGAGAGAAGCCTGCATAAAGCAGAGCAAGAATTGTGTGAAAACACTTCAATTTTTATGACCAAACGACTCATCTTTCTATTGACGCGCAAGGAAATAAGACTTAATTTCGGCTCGGGGTTGGGTACTAAGCCTATCGAAGTTATTTAATGCTAATTTTATTTTCTAGGTACGACATTAACTTCGCTAAAGATCGACCCAATATATTAATTGACTGCCATTATTGGGCATATGGGAGAACTTAAACAGTTTCTTTGTGACTCAGTTTAGGTTTATATAGAGCACGAAGACGAAAAATAAAGCAAAAAGGTAACCATTATATGTCTTTCCAAAAGTGTTTTAATATAGCATAAGTGGGTACCGAAAAAATGCTTAAAAAGTAAAGTGTCTACACTTTTGAGACAGAATATATCTAACGATACTCAACCTCACTACGGTTCTAGGAAAATTGCCCCCGAGAAAATTGCCCCCCGGAAAACTGCCCCCGGAAAATTGCCCCCCGGAAAATTGCCCCCTAGGAAAACTGCCCCCTAGGAAAACTGCCCC